>NW_020897735.1:5376734-5389457 GCF_003984885.1 Neopelma chrysocephalum
GGAGCAGCACAATGGGAATGGGGCTGTGTGTGATGGAGGGTGTTGGGGAGCAGCACACGGGGAATGGGGCTGTGTGTGATGGAGGGTGTTGGGGAGCAGCACACGGGGAATGGGGCCATGTGTGATGGAGAGTGTTGGAGCAGCACAGCTGGAATGGGGCTGTGTGTGATGGAGGTTGTCCCAGGGCTCCATGGCTGGAGACCAAAGCCATCTCTCCCTGTGGCACAGAGCCTCCTGCCATCCTGGCGGTGACACCCAGCCTGAAGGTGCTGGTGGGAGAAGACGTGACCCTGGAGTGCTGGGTTTCAGGGGCACCCCCACCCCACATAGTGTGGTACAAAGGTGAGACTGGGAGGAGCTGGGGAGCAGATCCCCTCCACATACTGGGGTCCCCTGGCCCGGCACTGGGAGGGACCCACAGGGGCACTTGGGGTGCTGATGTGGGGGTCTCTGGGCAGGGGAGCAGGCGATGGCGATGTTCCCAGCCAGCACCCAGCGTGCCATCCTGAGGCTGCAGGAGGTGCGGGAGGAGGACGGGGGGCAGTTCATCTGCGAGGCTCTCAGCGAGGCCGGCATCGCCTTCGACAGCACCCAGCTGGACGTGGGCTGTAAGCCTCTGCCCTCCCGCTGGGCTCAGCTCCCACTTGCTGCTTCCCAAGTCTCTTCTTGCCACCGCCTCCCGGATTTCCCAACAGGGGGGTGTTGGTGCTTGGTACAAGCAGGCGGAAGCTTGGCAGGATTTCTAAGGGTTGGGAGGATGGAAGAGTTTCAGCAAGTGGCAGAAGCCAGTGCAGTTGTTACTGTATGGGGACATGATGGCTTGGGACCCAGCTGGAGATGCAAAGTGCAATCAGTGGGATTAGGCAGAGGTAGGGCCTGACTCCTCTGTCTGAAAATCAAGGTACCCTGACCGTTGCTCAGGGCTTTCTACCAGGGGCAGAAGAGATGGAAGAGCACGGGGAGGAGGAGGGAAAGCTCTGAGCTGGGGGCAGTAGGGATAAAAGCAGTTAAAGATGGAAAAGTGCCAGAGGTTTTGCTGAGTGTAACTGGAAGGGACAGAAACTGCAGTGGCTCTGACAGCTTTGGAAAAGCCCCAAATGCTTTAAGTCAGTCTCGTAACTTGTGAGGGCACCTGGCTCGTGGGTTTTGCAGTCCCATCCCTTCTCCAGGCTTGGCTGTGCTCAGAGTGGGAAGCTGGGATGCTGAACCTGCCTGAGCCCCTTTTCCACTCCTCTTTCCTCCAGCTGCCCCTCACTTTCCCGAGCCCCTGGGTGACATGGAGGTCACAGCTGGGGAGAGTGTGACCCTGCTGTGCCACGTCGAGGGATCTCCCCCACCACGGGTCACCTGGTCCCGGCAGGACGGGAAGCCTGTGGAGGGCTGGCAGGGACCACGGGGTGATTCCAGCCAGCTGGAGGCTGCCGAGCTCCTCATCAACAGTAAGAGCTGAGCATGCACATGTTTATTTGTATTTTTAACTTGTGCAACTTTAGCTGTGCTGCAACAGCCTGCAAGCCTCCAGTGCCGCAGAGTCTGTCCTCCTTTGGAGGTGGTGGGAGGGAAGGGGAGGGGGGTGTCACCCATCCTGGAGCTTGCTTGGGGCTCTCCAGCCCCACCAGGCTCAGGCTTCTCCCCACCGTGCCCCAGGTGCCTCACTGGATGACCAAGCCATCTACGTCTGTGAAGCCCAGAATGAGTTTGGGAAAATCCAAGCAGAGGTCAAGCTCACAGTCACCGGACACGGTTTGCTTTTCCATGCTTTGGTTGGTGTATCGATCCCGGCTGTGCTGGCAGTGAGTGGCAGACTGGAGCAGCCACATCTGCTCCCGAGCTGGCTGTTGGGAATGCTCAAAAAACCCCAGGGCAGGGTTTGGATAATGCCCTTGCACCTCTTTGACTTAATACACCGACATGTGCTTGAACCCAAACTGCAGCAAATATCCCCAAATTCTTGGGGGAGATAAATGTCTGCCTTGTGCAGAGCCAGGATCTGGGCCCTGGAAGAAAGGTGATCCAGATCTGCTCTCCTGGGCGTTCCTGGCCAGTTTATCACCAATTAATATTGTTTCCCTTTCCCCTTTTTCAAGCAGCCCCAGAAATAGCTCTTGCATCCCCTGTGGTCCACGCGCTTCCAGGCCAGCCTGTGTCTCTGCCCTGTGTGATCCTGGCTGGGAGGCCATTCCCAGCCCGCCACTGGCTGAAGGATGGACAAACGGTGAGGGTTCCATGCCTGCTGGGGTGGTGGGTGGGTGAGTGGGCAGCTGCCCTGCAGCAGGGGCTTTGCTGCAGGATGGGTGTCACAACCTGCCAGGCCAAAGCTGCTGGTGAAGATGCCAGGGGAGCATTTGTGTTGGGAGGGTAACGTGGCTTTATCACCACATCAGGAAGTTCTGTTGCTCAAGGATCAGTTTCTAGATGTGCCCTAAAGACACAGCAATAAGGTGGTGTTTGACCCCTTGACTGTCCTGCTCTCTGCATGTGCCCAGGTAGCCCCAAGTGACCACTACTCCATCCGGGCTGATGGGAGCCTGCACATGGACCAGGCATCCCAGGGGGATGCAGGGAGGTACACCTGTGAGGTGACCAACGCCCTTGGCTCACACAGACAGGACGTGTCCCTGGTCATCCACGGTGAGTGACAGGGTGCTGGGTGTCTGAGCGCCTCTCTCTGTGGAGATCTGGCCCTGGCCACGCAGGGTGAGGTGCTTCTCTTCCTTCCCAGTTCCTCCCAGCATTGAGCTTGGCCCTGTCCTTGTCACTGCCACCGAGGGAGAGGCTGTCACCCTGCGGTGCAATGCCACTGGTGTGCCCCCCCCTACAGTCACCTGGGCCAAGGTAGGTGACAGGGACAGTCAGGCTGCTGTCCCTCTGCCAGCCAGCTTTGGGTCACCCTGGGTGCTGTGTTTGAGGGTAGTGTAGCTCTCTAGTGTGGCTGTGGGTGCCTGGAGAGTTGGCACCAGGTATCCTGGGAAGCTGGGACCAGGACATGGCTTGCTCTGATGGGTCCAGAGCCCTCTTCTTGCCCTTAGGCTGCTCAGCTCATGGGACAGTCTTTGCTGTCTTCCTCCCTTCCCTTCCCTCTGCAGGGCACAGAGCCCATTTCGCTGAGTCCACGATACCACCTTGACCCTGATGGGACCCTCCTGATCCCTTCATCCTCCCCTGGGGACGCTGGGACCTACTTCTGCACAGCTACCAACGCCGCAGGTTTCTCCAGCCAGGAGATGCAGCTCTCCATCAGCAGTGAGTGCCCAGGACTGCTCCAGAGGGGACTGGCTGGGAGAGCATGACCTGGGAACACTCATGGCTTCCTTGGAGCACCTATCCAGGTTCCAGATGGGTTTGCAGGGTGGGAAGAGAAGCGATGAGGGCTGTGGGGCACCTGAGGTGTCCCTGCACCAGCTGTACTCCCTCTCCATCCAGCTAAGCCCAGGATCAGTGTGAATGGATCACAGGTGCCAGACCCTGTCACCGTCCTGGCTGTCCTGGGGCAGGAGACCACCCTGCCCTGCGAGGTTCAAGGATACCCTCCTCCCTTGGTGGTGTGGAGCCGACAGTCCCAGCCGCTGCCTCTTGCCACCACGAGGTAAGGAGGGTTGTGGGTGCTGGGGGCCCTTAGACTCATGGGCCTGGATCTTGGGGTTAAGCACTTCTTTCCCTGTACCTGAGGATTGCTGTGGGATGGGGAAGCAGGGAAGGCATCTTGGGTTTGCTCTCCTTGAGGGGCTGTGGTGCCTTGTTGTTCTTGTCTGGCTTCCTGTGGTTGGCCTGTGCTGCTCCCCACATCTCAGCTGGCTTGTCCTCACGTGGTGGGTGATTGATGGGTGCACATGAGGAGGAATCCGCAGCCGTGGGCTGAGATGATGTTATGTCTGTGGAGCACAGACAGGGCTGGGAGGCAGAGCGTGGCCAGCTCCAGCTGCAGGGCCTGTGCTCCCTGGGGACCCTCATTCCCCTTCATCCCCCTGGGCTCATGTGCTGCCTCGTGCTGAGCTCATGCAGGGGCTAAGCAAAGGAGATTTGCCCCCATGGGCAGTCTGCCACCGTCCTTGCATGGGAGGTGGCCCTGGGGATCTTCTCTGTCTAGAGGTGATAGTGAGCTCTTAGCCATTGGCTCTTGCCTGGGGGTAGGTGATGGATGACATGGCTGTTCCTCCCACCCAGCATTTCTTTTCCTTCTCCCCCAAGATACAGTGTCCTCCCTTCGGGGTCCCTCCGTCTGGCTGAGCCCCAGGTGACAGACACTGGGCTCTACACCTGCACAGCCACCAACACCGCAGGGAACACCTCGCTCAGCTACAGCCTGCACGTCCAAGGTTCACAGCCCTGCTTAAAATACTCCTCCCGAAGGCTTAATGTACCACTGGGGTCCTACACCCTCCAAGCCCTTGGCTGCTCCCACATCCCCGTGCCAGTGCCTGAGAGTGGTCCCAGCCTGAGGTCCCCTTTCCCCCAGCTCCGCCCCAGCTGTGGATCGGTGATGGGGAAAGTCACCTGACAGCTGTTGCCAACACCTCCCTGAGGATTCACTGTCATGCCATGGGCACCCCTGCACCCCAGATCCAGTGAGTACTGCAGAGGGGCGTGTCCTGCCTGTCATCCCAGGATGTGTGATAGCAACCTCTGGCTTGGGGCGTCCCTTAGGAGGCATCCATTCCTTCTCCTTGCCTCTGGTATCCTCTGCCTAACGATCTGGGCACTGCCAACCCAAGTCCAGGTGACAAGGGGACAGTCCTTGCTGCCAGCAATCCACAGTCCACCCCGTTGGTGTGCAGGGATGGGGTGTGGGTGGTGGCAGGACAGACCAAGGATTTGCTCCCTGTCCCCTTCCCCACAGGTGGCTGAAGGATGGGCACCCTCTGGGCGAGCAGGACAGTGTGGTGGTGTCTGAGGACGGTGGGACTCTGCTGATCACCCGTGTGGGGCTGGGTCACGAAGGGCTCTACGTCTGCCAGGGCAGCAACTGGGCAGGGGTGGCCCAGGCGGAGGTGCAGGTTTTGGTACACGGTGAGTGCAGCACCTGGGGCAAGACCCAATATATCCATCCCATGTGTCCAGGAGAACATGGCTGGCCAAAGGGCTGGGTGTTTTTGGCCATGTGTTTTGGTAGTTGTAGGGTCATTATCCTGATCTATTGGGTTCTTGTCCTTTGTTGATGAGGCTGAGAGCTGATGGCCACTGACACCCCAGTAAAGCATAGCATCCATCCTTGGTGGGTGCTTCCAGGGGGAGGGTCTTCCCCAGCCCCATTTTCCCTTCCCACCTCCATCAGGAGGATGTCACACTGAAGGTGCTGGGTGAGAAGCCAGGCAGGGAGCAGAGATTGGGGTGGGGAACTAACCTGCTGGCTGGCTTGGGGAGCAGCAGTGAGCCCAGCTGCGCTGCCCAGCCCTGCCCTGTGGTGGCTGCAGACAGCCTGGGCCATGCAGAGCTGATGATGGTGTGTGCTGGGTTGCAGTGCCTCCAAACATCGAGCCCAGCCTGGTGGACCTGGCTGTCCCAGAGAATGGCACAGCATCCCTGGAGTGCCTGGCCTCGGGGCTGCCTGCTCCTCGTGAGTCAATCATCTTCCTTGCTCTTGCTCCTGCATTCCTGGGGCTTTCCCTGGGTCCCCTGGGTGAGAGGGACAGCAGCATTGCACCTCACAGCTTGGCTCCCTCCAGACATCACCTGGTACAAGGGGCATGAGGAGCTCTTGGCTGGACCGGGACAGACCCTGTCCAGGGATGGGAAGCGCCTGGAGTTCCAGCGTGCCCGGCTCTCTGATGCTGGCAGGTACCACTGCGTGGCCTCCAACGTGGCCGGAGTGGCTGAGCTCTGGTACAGCCTGCAGGTCACTGGTGAGTGCACACTGAGACATGGGTACTTCCCCCCATGGAATCCCTCATGTGAGCACAAAAGCAGCGGGGCTGTCCCAGCCCTCGGGACACATCCCTGGAAGGTGGGTTTAGCAGATCTCCCGTCCTCTGCCCCATTCACAATTCCAGCCATACAATCCCCTGCGTTCATCCCAAGCAATGTCCTAGAAAACCATGACCCCTAGATAGGTGTTGCCTGATCCCCATCACGGTGTCTCCTGCCCACCCTGCCCCTTTTGTGTCCTGCTGTGCCTGGTGACATTTCTCTGTCCCCCAGTGCCCCCACAGATCACAGCTGGCCCCAGCCCCCTCACGGTGCTGGTGAACGAACCGGTGACACTGGAATGTGATGCCAGGGGGACCCCAGCTCCGATGCTGCTGTGGCTGAAGGATGGCAACCCAGTGCCCAGCGAGGCAATGGGTGGCCCACAGGTGAGACGAATCCCGATGGAGAGGGACTCACTGGAGGTGTCCCTCCAGGAAGATGCTCTTTTTTCTTGTCTGGCTTTTAGAAAAACAACTGCTGGAGCTGAGCAGGTGCAATGTCACCCAGACCTGCCCCATGTTTGGTCCATGGGGGCATAGACCTGCTCAGCCCTGCACTGAGCTTTGCTACCATGAAGGGCAGGATCGGGCAGAGGGTCCCTGGGATGTTTAGAGAATGGGTTCAAGGCAGGCTTATGCCCACTCCCACATCCCTGCAAGGCAGCATGCAGCCCAGCTGCCTATGAGTTTCTCTGGTTCCGTGCTCATCTGGGCTGTCTGTGTCTTGGGGAAGCACAGATCCTCTCTGGTGGGCACGTGCTGTCCCTGCCCACCGCCCGTCTCCAGGACTCGGGGACGTACACGTGTGTAGCCAGCAGTGCCGTGGGGGAGGACAGACACGAGACCACCCTCGAGGTGCAGTGTAAGTACCCCTGTGCATCCCAGCCCCTTCCCACCAGTGTGGGTTGGAGGTGATTCTTGGGACTGTGGGGCTGCTCTGCTGTCCCCTGGCAAGCTCACAGGGCTGGGGAGGATCAAAGTGGATGGCTTGGGAAAGGTGTTGCCCTCTTGATCTGGTTTCCAGTGCCCCCCACCACCCTGGGTGAGGAGGAGAACATCACTGTCATTGTCAGCCAGCCTGTGACCCTGCAGTGTCTGACCCCCGGGGTCCCCGCTCAGGGGTCCCGTTGGCTGAAGGACGGGAGTCTGCTCACACCAAAGCCGGGTGTGCAGCTGTCTGCAGAGGGGACTGTGCTCCAGGTGATGTCTGGGGATACTGCAGGGGATGGCAGGGGAAATGGGGCTGTGAAGGCACCTGTCTCCTCTTCCTCACCCTTGCAAGAGAGTGAGTGCAGAGAGAGGGGGTGTCCCAGTCTGTATCTCAGCACTATTCCCACCCTTCATGCTGGTTCCATCCCCAAGCCTTCTGCTGGCACAAAATCCTGCCGTGGAGAGGCTGTGTGGGTCCAGCTCTCCTTGTGTGTCTGCTTAGTGTCTCTCCTTGTCTGGGCAGATTGGGCAAGCCACCGTGCAGGATGTGGGCAGGTACACGTGCCAGGTGCCCGGCCACCCCGAGAGACACTACAACCTCCACGTGTGGGGTAAGGGCCACTGTGGCTGAAACACCCCATCGGGGACATAAATATATATATAGTGTGTGTATATAAAGGATAAACTGTATGCTATTCCATTTTCATATTTAAAATCTGTCCATGAGGTAGCTGACTGGTTTGGAAAACACCTGACCAAAATATTAATACTCTGCAAAACAACACACACCTGGAGGTGTCAGGGAACCCCCACCAGGCTGGGGTGAGGGGGGGGGAAAAGATAATGTTTGCCTGAGCCTTGGGGGGAGATTTCAGTGATGAAGCAGAAGTGGTGTCTTTTTGAAATCTGGGCAGCAGACTGAAGGATTTCCTTGCCAGGACTTTCCTGTCCTTTCTTTGCACTCCATCAGTACAGTGGTCACTGTAGGTACCGTTCCCCTTCTCTCCCCCTGGCCAAGTCGGGGGGGGATGCCAGTGGTGGCTCCAGGGCTGCTGTCAGGATGGCCACTGGCCACTTTTTCTCACTTGATCTGAGCGTCTTTGCAGCCTCCCAGACCACTCAGCGTGTCCACAATGCCAGGGCCTGAGCCAGGGTCTGGCTTTTCTCAGGGATACTCTAGGCCAGTTGGTGGAAGTCCTGAGGGCAGGTAGCCAGGGAGTGGAGAAAATCCAGTTCTCCTGGTCTGGGCTTGTTCCTGCGATCCCTTCCCAGGGAAATGTTTGCACGTCTGCCGTCCTGGCTCGGGTGGATTGTTTGGGTTCTGCTGTTTTTGTTTTTCAGGGGTTTCTGGGTGTTGGGGTTTTTCTTCTACAAACTGATATCCCTCATGGGAAGGAGTTACTGTTTTCCAGCCAGCTGTATTTATGAGCAACTGAGAACAGCATCCGAATAATGGAAAGAGTTGGGTAACCCTCCCAGAGAGCGGGGGCTACTTAATAAGGCTGTGTCTGGCCAACCTGACCTTGGCCTGCTTGTGTGCCTGGCGTGGGATGCTTGGTCATCCTCTGCTGTGGGCCACGTGCAGTTAAAAGCATCGCTCACTTGGCTGGAGAGACAAGATTATTGTTTCCACATGGAGCCAGGGCAGGGGAGTCCCACTGGTTTTTGAGTGGCAACCAGCAGAGCTGCAGGTGGTGTGTATCCAGCAGGATGGAGCTCCAGTGAGGAGCTGCCTTTCTCTTCTTGTCTGGTGCCATCAACGAGCTGCTCCTCTCATCCCTGCAGTGCCTCCGTCCTTCTCCTCAGCAGAGCCCGAGCCTGTGTCCGTGCTGGAGGGGCAGTCTGTCAGGCTGGTCTGCGAGTGCCATGGGATCCCCTTCCCCACCCTGAGCTGGCAGAAGGATGGTAGGGCACTGCTTCTCAGTCTCATCCCTCCTCACACATGTGTTGACCTAGATGTTGGTCTCCTTGGAGCAAGGAGTGCTTTATGCTGAGCAGTAATCAGCTTCTGAGTGGGAACTGGTCCTGCTGGGAGCCTGACAGGAGGCTGCTCTCCCCTTTCCTGGGCAGGTGAGCCCCTCTCCACCCAGCCTGGTAGCCCGAAGCTGGTGTCCATGGGAGGGAGCGTGGTGTACATGGAGAGGGTACAGCTGGTGGACGAGGGGACTTACACCTGCGAGTGCAGGAATGCCGCCGGCAGCAGCAGCAAGGAGCATCGCCTGGAGGTGCTCGGTGAGCTGGGGGACCAGAGACATGGAGGACTCGTGGGGGTGGCTGAAGGTGTTGTCACTTCTCTCAGTGCAAGGTCCAGGTGGACCTAAAAGCCATTGCCTGGTGCCTTGGGTATTTTGGGAGGGATGCTGTTACCTGGGCTGGCTTTGCCCCTCCGCTTGTGCACGGCCACGGGAGTTGCTACAACGTCACCTCCACCCTGTGTCCCTCTGCCCACAGCGCTGCCGAGGGTCCAGGGCAGCAGCAACACCCCAAGGAAGGTGTCTGTCATCGAGGGTGGTCAGACAGTCCTGGAGTGTGAGGCCACGGGGATGCCACCGCCCTCCGTGATGTGGGTGAAGGACGGGCAGCCCGTGGCTGGTGGGGACGGGCTCCTGCTCACGGAGCAGGGGAGGCGGCTGCACATCCCCAGGGCAGAGGTGACACACACGGGACACTACACTTGTCTGGTGGCCAACGCAGAGGGGCAGGAGCAGAGGGAGTTTGATGTTGTGGTGCACGGTAAGGAGGTGGGATGGGGCTGCTGGCTGGGGGGTGTGGGTGCAGGCGAGATCAGGAGGGTGGTGATGTCCCACATGGAGCAACCTGATGTGGAGTGGAGCAGATCCTGGACAACCAAGCACACAGAAGGGCTTGGCTGGGTTATGCTCCAGGAATAGCTGTAGAACTGGGTCCTTTAGGCAGGAGTTTCTTTCCAGAGTCAACACAGCAGATCATCCCACTCTTGATAAAGTCCTACCCAAGGACTTGGGAAACCCCATGAGCTGAACTTGAACTATAAAAGGCCTGAGGAGGCTCAGGGCGTGTGGCCAGCTTGGTGTCACACTGCAAGCCTGGGCTCAGGTGTGCAGGTAAGTGGCACATTCTTGCTGTGGGTCAACTGTCCCATAACACCTTCAAAGTCGACAACTCCAGTTGATGCTAATGGTCCTTCTGGGTTTGTGTCCTCAAACTCTACAAACCAGGAAGGTGGGGAAAAGCCAAGTTCACTCACTTTGCTTTCCTCTGATGTCTTGTGTGCTTTGACAATGGATGTCCCTCCTTTCTGCATCCCCAGTTCCTCCTGAGTTCCTTCAGGGATCAGGATTGACAACCAACGTCACCGTCTCACTGCAAGAATCCCTGACACTGACTTGTGAGGCCACTGGTGTTCCCCAGCCCACAGTCACCTGGTTCTGGGATGGCTCTCCTGTCACCCCCAGCGAGAACATGCATGTGCTTTCAGGTCAGGGATCTGGATGCTGTGAGAGATGAGTGCTTTTGGAAGTGCTTTTGCCCCAACACTGATGAGTTTAAACTCATGGTGGAGCTCCAGCCCCACAGGAGCATTGCTGGGATGTGTTGGTCCCTGGATCAGGGCCCTTAGACCTCTGTGCTCTCTACTTCCAGGGGGCTGGCTGCTGAGGCTCACCCATGCAGGAGCACAGGATGGTGGCCACTATTCCTGCCTGGCCAGTAACATAGCTGGGGAGGCCAGGAGGCATTTCTACGTGGAGATCCTGGGTAAGGAGGGGTCTTCTGTCTGCTGCAGGATTCCTGGTGGGATTTCAGAGCTCCACCCTTGCAGGAACAGGCATGAGTTATGACTGGACATGCTGGGAGCTACAGTGCTTGAGCCCTTTGTGTCTTAGGATGTGAGCTCAGAGGCTCAGCGATGCTGGCCAGCTGCTGAGATCCCTGGTGCCTTGTGTTCCTAGTTCCTCCCCACATCGAGAATGCAGGTGAAGAAGAGGCAATCAAAGTGCCTGAGGGTCAGCCTGTCACCTGGTCCTGCCTGGCTGCAGGTGAGCATCAAGTGGGGAGGGGAGGTGGCACGAGCAGGTGGGAGATGGGGCTCAGGAACAGACCTGAGTTTCCCTTTGGGATGCGGAACAAACAGATGACTCCAGTCAAAGACGCAAGAAATTGTCTGAAGAGCTTTTTTGGGACAGTTGCTGGCTCTGCAGTTGGGCTTTCTGGGAAGCACTAGGGTGGGGACGCCCACGTGAGGAGCTTGTTCCACAATGTAAGGTCCAATCTTTCCCAAATGGCGCTAAAATTCCTCTCATCTGGTTCTTCCTTTAGTAACGGGAATATGTAATCACCTCCCACTCAGGACAGTTCTCTTTCTTCTTGCTGGCTCATCCAGCTGCCTCTAAAACCCTGATCCAGATCATGATAATTTTGATTTGGGCTGATGTCCCTGCTTTCCAGAAAAGCTCTGGTGCAGTGACCCTGGTCAGGGTGTGCTCACACATGGAAAAGCTTTACACAAAGGCCAAAACCTGCTTTTCACCCCACACAGGAAACCCACAACCTAAGATCACCTGGCTGAAAGACAACCACCCTCTTCCCAGTGGAGATACCTTCTCCATGTCCCCCGATGGCTCCGTGCTCCACATCCCCAGAGCCTCCCTGGCTCATGTCGGCCGCTACTCCTGCGTGGCTTCCAACTCTGTGGCAAACCAGACCAAGCACTACCTGCTGGATGTTTTGGGTATGAGATCCCTTTGGATGGAGGCAGAGCCTCAGGTGTGAGCAGACTTAATGGGTTTTTAATGGCCTGCCCCAGGTAGGTGGTAAGGACCCCTTAGTCCTGCAGCCAGCAGCTTGGTATGAGGTCCTGGACCTGTCCCAAAGCCCTTGTGAGATCTCTTGGAGGAACTAATGTGTCCATCTAGTGCAGGATCCATCTCTGATTGTGGCTTGTGGAAGGGGGAATGTGT
Source organism: Neopelma chrysocephalum (assembly GCF_003984885.1). Lineage (NCBI taxonomy): Eukaryota > Metazoa > Chordata > Aves > Passeriformes > Pipridae > Neopelma > Neopelma chrysocephalum. Next base: position 5,388,505 of record NW_020897735.1, read on the forward strand.
CTTCTGTGTCCCCCATGTTCTTGGAGGGCAGCAGGATAAGGCACAGTCTGAAGCTGGTACATGCTGTGACCAAGTCCAACTCCCTGACCTTGGATCATGCTCTCTGGTCGGGGAGGATGAAGCACTGGGAAGCCTAAGTGGGTGCTAATGCTGATCTGTCACACAAACCTGTCTCTGCAGCCACTCCTACCTTTGCTCAAGACGCCCACGATGCTGCTGCAGAAGAAGTCACAGTGATCATCAACAACCCCATCTCCCTGGTCTGCGAGGCTCTGCCATACCCATCTCCCAACATCACCTGGCTCAAGGACGAGGTTCCTCTCACAGCATCTGGAAATGTCCTCCTGCTCCCTGGTACTGTGCTGGTGTCCAATGGCTTTGCATGACTGTGGTAACCCCTTGCTGCATGTCTGGGGGAGTGGGAGCGGGGCCTTTTCTTGGTCTGGCTTTGCTCCAGGGCAGTGGGATGGTGAGTCATCATCCTGCAGGACCCAAGGGGCTCAGACCATCAGGTAGATGCTGCTCTTCCCTGTGCTGCATCCTCTGGTAATAGCTAGAGCCTCCTTAGTGCTGGTTTTTATGAGCCTGGCACCTGGCATTAGACCCCCTTGAGTCAGGCTTGCGGGTGATCAGCAGGTCCCTTGAGATGCCTTCAGGTGCTGCACTGGGGATAGACAGCTGTGGCTGTGAGCAGCAACCCTCTCAGGAGACCCCCTTTCCCAGGTGGCCACGGGCTGCAGATCCTGAATGCACAGGAGGAGGACGCGGGCACATACAGCTGCATCGTGGCCAGTGAAGATGGGGAGGCTGTGAAGAACTACAATGTGAAGGTCCTGGGTGAGGGAGCTCTCCACATCCTTCCTAATTCTTGCAGTGACCCCAATACTGCAACCAAGCCAGTGCTTATTCCTTTCCCTTCCTTTCCCTTCCTTTCCCTTCCTTTCCCTTCCTTT